>NW_027137939.1:361488-362761 GCF_003813185.1 Lentinus tigrinus ALCF2SS1-7
GGAGTGTTGTCCCACTCCGGAGCGAGCACCATGATGTCGGCTTGTTTGTGCGGGCTGATGCAGTCTTGCTCGCGGCGTAGATCGTATGTTGTATAGTTGAGACGTAACAGGTTGTGGGGGTACATCTTGTCGTCGAGGATCTGCACGCCGTCGAGCTGCTCTGGGGTGAACTCATCGGGCTCCGTGAACATGTCGCCACCGATGAGTCGCGCAGCGAGATGTTCATAGAGGTGGGGGATGAAGCCCTGTAATGCAAACAGTGAATACAATGAGTCATTGCCCTCGATGCCCTCGTAGACGTTCTTCCAAACACGTTCGTGGATGACAGAACCAGAGAGAATAGCAGCGTCCGCGCTCGACGAACAAAGGGAGGTAATGGCGGCCAATGACGTGCAATTCTCATTCACGAACATACCTTGACGGCAGGATCGCTTTCATTTTGCGCTGTCCATTCACGCAAAGGCATCGGGTTGCGCTGTGACCGGGAGATGCGATAGTGGTCGGAGGGCGACATGGGGACAACGCGTTCCCCGGTTGCAGCGCGAGCGAGGGGTGATGTACCAGATCGTTCGTGAGCTTCAGCACGTGCGATTGCCTCCCGTTTGTCGAGCTCCTTTTGCAGAGATGGAGCAACGAACTCGTCGTATGGTCGTAGGCTGGCAAGCGCATCGGTGTTCCGCACGTTCTCGGCGATTTGCATCTCAAAATTGACCTTGTTCGTCCGGGCATGCTCGTGCTTGACATGCTTGTGCTCCTGTTCGCCCTGCCATCAATATGTGTCAGTATTTCAGGTTAGCAGCATTAGCAGACGGACTCACAATCTGCGTAGTTGTGTTGTCAGTCGGGCCTGATCGTCGGATGTACTCGGTGTGGTCGCCAAGACTGTGAAACTTAAACGTGTTAATAACATTATACTCTACCATATGCCTACCAGTGTCGCTCGGGTCGTCGGGATTCTTCCTCTTCGCGCGTTGTGTTCGCACCTCCATCTCGGACGGAAGCTCCATCGCCTCGTGTTGCTGGCATGTAGTCGATGCGAATGTCTTGATAGCTTCATACATATGCTTCGTGGCGTGCTCCTATCCATATAATCCCCGGATCCATGCCCATGGGTCCGAAGGCGAGAGGGGCGAGTGGGAGGCGAGGGCTTCTGGAGGCTGAACCGCTGGATATTTCTCAGAGGCGAGGCTGGGACATTGAAAGAGGTTCCGTTTAGCTACATGCAGCACTTGGTTGCATGAGAATCCGCCCTGAATCCGCTGAGATACGCCCT
>NW_027137940.1:0-813 GCF_003813185.1 Lentinus tigrinus ALCF2SS1-7
ATTTGGGCATGTTTATTTCGCCTCTAGCACACTCAGTTCTGATCGGAAAGATTCGTGTGACATATCGTTAGAATCCCACGGTTCGTGCCTACAACATGAGGGTGTCACCCGGGTAATCTGCAGGCTGCATAAACCCACGGGTACCCGAATATCATACCCACAGGTATGGGTAATCCGTGGGAACATACCCGTAAGGATGCGGGTATAGCCTTTGGATTTTCAACACCCGTGGGTACGGATGACGGGTACATCCGCGGGTCACTCGTGAAGGTCCCTAATTGCGCCGCTCCGCCGCGAGATCTGACAGGCAGGCTGGGCCAGTTCCAGGGTGGAGGCCTGGCGACAGTACTTCGACGCTCTCCCGGAGGGTGGGTCGGAGGAGGAGTACGAGCCGTCGGAGTCGGAGGAGTCGGAGCAGGCGGAGCAGGAGGGTGAGGCGGAAGATGGGCAGGGCGGAGAGGAGCAGACAGGCAGGGAGGAGCAGGGCGGAGATGAGCAGGGCGGAGGTGAAGAGGGTGGAGAGCAGATGGAGGTCGATGGGGAGGGGAGTAGTGTGGCGTAGAGTCAGAGTCCGATAGAGGACTCCGCTGAATAATTTTTCTTGAGTCTTGAATAGTCCGAAAGGAAGTCTGAATCAAGGAGTGTGACAAGACCGATGAACAAGTAAGTTTGATAAGCAGATAAGTAAGGAAATAAGTAAGAATAAGTATTAATGATTAAGAGCTAAGTAAGTTTGTCAAGGGGTCCGGGTTTATCCGGGTAAGAGGAATGGAAGTCCGATAAGAGTTCTTGAGCATGTCCGAGCTCCGAAGC
>NW_027137940.1:4143-10100 GCF_003813185.1 Lentinus tigrinus ALCF2SS1-7
GAACCGAGCGGAGGTGACGTCGGAGATACGGGACAGTCTGAAGGCGTGGTCCGGAAGTGGATGCTGTGCGGTTATGAGCCCCTCCGCTGCACTCTGATTCCCGTAAATCAGACACCTGCACGCCATACCTCAACCTCGGTTCTCCCTCGTCCACGCTTTCCTAAGCGTATCTCTCTTTCCCTCCATCACTTTTCACCTCCACACGGTCTTTTCCGCGCGCATATAGTCACCCCCTTCCATCATGGGTGATCAGGACGCTTCTTCCAACGGCTCCGACGGCTCTTCCGGCGGTACCAGTGGCTCTGGTGCGTCTCCTTCATCGTCTAGCACCACGTCCCCTCCACCCGCGAAACCCTACGTCGTCTCCGGCTCCATCCCATCCCTCTATCATGTCCCCCCCTCCGCCGACGATCTCCTCGATCTCAATCGAAACAACTGGCCAGAATGGTCGGAGCACATCTACGACGTCCTCGGCATGTGCACTGGAGGCCTCCTCAACTACCTCGATGGCTCCATGCCCTGCCCCGATTCTAGTGCGTGGCCTACGGAGGCTATGGTCTGGCGCAACAACGACAAAATGGTGCGTTCCTTTTGCGCAATCTGCGCGAAGGGTGACGACAAGCGGATCATCAAAAAGTCCTCCACTGCTTCCGCCATGTGGGTACTTCTCCGCCAACGTCACGAAAAACAGGGCCCATACGCTCAAGCCCTGCTCATCCGCGATCTCCTCAATGTCCGTTTCGACGCGTCTAAGCCTCTTCCCAACCAAGCTCGCACTGTCATTGATCAATGTGATCGCATCCTCAGCATGGGTCCACTCTCTGCTCACTCGCTCGCTACTGTCGCTCTGCTACACATCCTCGGCTATGGCTTCGAGCACGTCTCCAACCAGATCATCAACGATCAGGCTGACAGCTCCAACGTTCTCAGTCCTGACAAGATTGTCAAACGCCTCGAGTACGAGCAACAGCAGATCAATGGAAAGCTCGCTTCCACACCTCCATCTCTCGCTCTTGCCGCCAAACCCACTGGCCGCCCGCTTTGCACCAACTGCAAACAAAGTGGTCACTGGCTACAAGCCTGCTACCAGGTCGGAGGACCGCTCTATCCTCGTCGCGACGAGATCATCGCTGAACAACGGCGCAAGAAGGCTGAAGCTCGGAAAGGCACCTCTGGAGCCACTCCGTCATCCTCCGGGCCAACCAAGCATCGCGTTATCCGCGATCATGCTGGAAAAGCCTACTTCATGGATGGAGAATTCGTCATCCCGCTCGTTGACCCACCTGCGGCCCCGCCCTCCACTGAATTTGCAGGTGCCGCATTCACTGGTGATCCCCCGACGAGCAGCGTCCCCCTCGTCACCGATGTCGCCTTGTCTGCGGACGACGCACCGCCTGCCTGGCTAGTCGCTCTGTCCCAAGATGAACCCGCCTCCGTGTTCTCCGCCGATCTCATCGACGATGCACTTGTCACTGGCTCACACGGCTCTTTCGTTCTCGACTCGGGTGCATCTGTTCATCTCTCTCCCCACCGCGCGGACTTCTACGATCTCAGACCGATCCCACCCCATGGTATCCGCGGCGTCAACGGCTCAGTGATCTTCGCCGAAGGTGTCGGCACCGTGCGCCTTCCTCTCTCTGGCGGCTCTGTCTTACGTCTCGACAATGTCTTGTTCGTCCCTAAGGCAGCTGTCAAACTCATCTCTATTCGCGCCCTCTGTGACGGCCCTTCAAACTTCTCTGTCGTCTTTGATCGTCTTTGCGCAACTTTGCGAAGCTCTTCTGGCGACATCATCTTTCAAAGTGCACGCAATGGCCACTCGCTCTTTACTCTGGACTCTCCGCTGCCTGCCTCCGCACTGATCGCCACTCGCCTCCCCAACCTTGAGACCCTACACCGTCGCCACGGCCATCCGAGCTACACTGTCATCTGGCAAATCGCCAAGCAGCTCCGTGCCGCAGGTACACCCCTTGACCTCTCTGAACCCCCTTTCAAATGCGAACCTTGTCTCCTTGGCAAACAGAAACGTTCTCCGATTCCCAAAGTTCGCTCGGGGGTGAGGGCTACTGAGGCAGGGGAGTTCCTGTATCTTGACGGTGCTGGCGAGCAAGCGACGCGCTCCGCAACTGGAAACCTCCATACTCTAGACATCTTAGACGATTATTCCTCTTTCGCATGGGCATTTCCTGTTCCCAATAAATCCTCCATGGGTTCTGTCTTTAAACGTTTTGTCCTCGCGATGCGTGCCCAGGGCTACCCAGTCAAACGTGTTCAAATCGACAATGGCGAACTTGTCTCCCATGATGTCGACGAGGTGTGCGCGGCGCTTGGCATCCAGGTTCGCCGCACTGCTCCGTACACATTCGCTCATAACGGACGTGTCGAACGCTTGCACGGTACTCTGATGTCGCGCTCCCGAACCATGCGCATCGCTGCCAATGTTCCGGAGTCCCGCTGGGATGAACTGTATACCACGTCCTGCTACCTCTACAATCGCACTCCTGTCTCCACCCTGCTCAATGGCCAGTCCCCATTCGAAGCATTCTACCACTGCCCACCGGACAACTCTCACCTCCGCGAAATTGGCTGCCGCGCCTTTGTCCTCATCAACACTCACAATCCAAAGATCCGGGCTCGCTCCGTCGAGTGCGTCCTTATCGGATACGGGTCCGATTCCAAGACGTACCGGTGTTACCACCGGCCCACTCAACGTGTCCTATCCTCCTATCATGTTCGTTTTATTGAATCTCATGAAGATCCGCTCTGTCACCCGTCTTCACCCTCACTTTCGCCTTCACCCCCTTGTGGGCCTTCCCTTTCTCCTTCTCTCCTTCACGATGACCCTGATCCCCCCTCTTTCCCATCTTCGCATCTGCCAGCCTCTTTTCCTCCCGCGCCGCCTCCTGTCTCTGCCGATACCCCTGTCCTTGCTCCCGCTATCCCTCCTGCATCCGCACCCGCTGCTGCAGCCAATCCTGACCTGCCATCTTCCCCACAACCGCCGCCACCGCCGCTCATGCCCACTATTGTGCCCTCCTCACCGCGCCGCTCTACTCGTATCCGGGAGCTATCCAACGTTCATGCCGGCCCAACTCGCCTCGATCAAGCCATTGCTGAATCCGCTGCAAGCGGCGAGCGTATTCGTGCCGAACGCGCTGCCCGGCGCACTGCTGACTCTGCGCTCTTTGCGGACTCTGACCTAGCACTGTCAACAGTTCTCCAACTGGACGGCGACTACTCTGGCGACCCTGCTACCATTCAAGAAGCCTTCTCTGGCCCGTTCGCTGCCCAGTGGCGTGCTGCACTCGAGGAGGAGTTCAAGTCGATCTTCGATATGGATGTCTATGAGCTGATCGACCGCGCTTCTGTCCCGGCAGGCCGGAAAATCATGCGTGGCAAAGCAGTTTTCCGCCTCAAGCGCAATGAGGCCGGCGATCCAGTTCGTTTCAAGGCTCGCTGGGTTGTTCGCGGGTATGAGGCGACCTTCGGCATCGACTACGGCAAAACGACTTCACCTACCATGCGCATGGAAACCTTCCGCCTGCTTTGTCACATCGCCGCTGCCAACGACTGGTTCCTGGGCCAACTTGATGTCAAAACAGCCTATCTCTACGGCCTCTTACCTGACGACGAAGTCTGCTACATGGAGCAACCACCCGGCTTCGAGGTTCCCGGCAAAGAAACCTGGGTCTGGCAACTCAAGCGCGGCCTCTACGGCATGCCTCAGGGTGGGCGCACCTGGAACAAGACCATGAACACTCATCTTGAGGCTGTGGGTTTCACCCGTGTCAAAAGCGAAGTCTGTCTGTACGCCCGCCATGGTCTCGCTGGCACTGTCTTCACCGGCGTACATGTGGACGACTTTTTATACACTGTCAGCTCCGCTGAGGCCCGTGATCGTTTTGTCGCGGATCTTGACGGCACCTGGACCATCTCCAATCTCGGCGCCGCTCGTCACTGCATTGGTATTGCCATCGACCGCGATCTTGCTGCCCATGCCATCTTCCTCTCTCAACGCGCCCTCATTGACAAGATCGTCTCCACTTTTCGCCTCGACGTTGCACACTCTGTCAACACGCCCATGGAGCCTGGATGTAAGCTCGCGCGCCCTGCTTCCAGCACTGAACATGACTCCGTCGCACATCTCCCCTATCGCGCGCTCGTCGGCAGCCTCAATTACCTCGCGGTCGGCACCCGTCCGGACATCTCTTTTGCAGTCCAGCAGCTTGCACAGTTCCTTGACTGCTACACCTCCGTTCACTGGGATGCAGCTAAACGTGTGGTCCGGTACCTCAAAGGCACGCGCGACCTGCGTCTCGTCCTCGGCGGCTCCCACACCGCCCGTCTGCTCGGCTTCTCGGACTCCGACTGGGCTCGCTGCTACGACCGCAAGAGCATCGGCTCCTATTGCTACAACCTCGGCTCCGGTGTCGTCTCCTGGTGCGCGCGCAAGCAAGCGACCGTCTCCGACTCCTCCACTGAGGCCGAGTACATTGCGGCTGCCGAAGCCACCAAGGAATGCGTCTGGCTGCGCAGCGTCCTTTCCGAGCTCGGGTACCCGCAAAACGGTCCCACTCCGGTGTATGCTGACAACAACGGCGCGATTGTCCTCTCCGAAGACTCTGGCTTCCACGTCCGTACAAAACACATCGATATCAAGCATCATCTCATTCGCGATTACACCAACCGTCAATTTCTTACCTTACACTTCATCCCTTCCGTCAATAATGTCGCCGATGTCCTCACCAAACCTCTCCCTTTCCCTCAGTTCAGCCGTCTCCGCTCTTTCCTTGGTTTGCGTTAGGCTTCCATGCGAGGAGGAGTCTTCCTTGGTCATGTCATTTTTCATTTTCACTTTTCACTTTGCTCACCGTCTTCAGGACGAGGAGGAGTGTCGAGAGCGACGAGCGCTCGTACGTCCTTCCGTCGGTATCACCCGCACACGTATATCCTCCCCACGCATCACATTCCGAACTCTCACTCGTTCTCCCATCTACGAGTGAGAGTATGTCTTTTCCCCACATATCTACGCATGTACTACATACTGACATACCTGCGCAGTCTGTCTGACGCCTTCCAGTCAATCGAAGGATTGTAAGCGGAGAGCCAGCTGTATCCGAGTACCGCGGAGACGGACTTGTCGAGCGGAGTGACATAGAAGTCGAGGTTCAGAATTTCCCCTGAAGGAAAGTGTATCGGAGTTGTGACTTTTCGGGTAATAAATGTATTAGACGACCCATCAAACAGGGATAGCTGTAAGGGGGGCGTCGGATCGGTCGGAAGTCCGTGCTCGCCTATGAAGTCAGAGTCAAGAAAGCAGTGCGAGGAACCAGAATTGACAAGGGCGGTGACGGAGGAGTGTAGGACTTCGGAGTAGAGACGGATATGGAGCGCTGAGGGGTCTGAAAGAGCGGAAGTGTTGAGTCGGAGTTGCAGTTCCGCGCGGGGAGAGTCAACGCGATCTACACCGCACGCGGATTGCGGAAGATTGCAGACTAGTTTTTTGACTCCGCTTTCGGAGTTTCCTCCGATGAGGGAGCTTCTGCAGCCTTAGCAGTGCGGGCTTTAGCAGCAGCGGACTTCTTCGGACAAGCATCTGCGGTGTGTCCAGAACGTCCGCAGAACAGGCAGAGGTTGTTCACGAAGCGGCGGTTACGCTCTTCCTGAGTGAGCTTCCCGTCTTTGCCCAACTTGTCGGCGTACGGCTTCGGGGGGTTAGACGGAGTCTTCGGAGTTCCGGATTTCGGAGTACTCTTCGGACTAGCGGAGTTGCTCGAAGAAGAGGTGTTCTGCTTCTGAGAGGTGTTGTTCGACGTCGAAGATGACTTCGGAGTAGCGGTGTTCTTGCTCCCCGAGGACGAAGTCCGAGTTTCGCGGTTCCGTTCAGTCTTGCGTTCCCAGTACCGAGCGTCGATAGACTGGGCGAGCTCTCGGAGTTTATTCAGGTCCTTCGGCTT
>NW_027137940.1:10458-10826 GCF_003813185.1 Lentinus tigrinus ALCF2SS1-7
TGAAGGTCTGAGGCCGAGCCTTGAAGACGAGTTCCAGCTGAGCGAAGAACGAGCGGAGTTTGGTCGGGTCCGTGCCGTCGAAGGGGTCAGGTTCCCGAACATTGTTGCGCTCGAACGAGGCGGACTTGGCTGTCGGAGCCGCGATCGGAGTCCGAGGTAGGATCGGAGGTGGGTTGCTAGTACCTAAGGCGTAGGAAGGGACTGCCCGACGGATAGGAGTCGTGGGCTGCTCCTGCAGACCTTGACCGGTCCGACGAGCGGTGAAGCCCTGGAATTGATCTCCTTCCATGACGATCTTCGGTTGAGTTCTGATATACTGTTAAGACTATGCGCACAAGTCGAACTCCGAAGGGAAGTCCGAAGTCCGA